>NW_026972182.1:0-43797 GCF_036711695.1 Zophobas morio | reverse complement strand
CAACTAACAGCTTTATTGTTTTCGAATACAATTAAGGACGGACCAGCTCAGTTCAGTAAAAGAGAGAAAGCAAAAAAATATACAACGAATTATTGTACCGTTCTTTGTGTTTGCCCTACTCTTGTTAAAAATTAAACCTTTACTGATCAGTAAAAGGTATAAAACAAGGTGCTTTTTAAAAATGGAACACCCACACGCGCACACTGAGGATTAAAGCAAAAAGGCTGTTCCGAGTTCACAACAGGGTGATAGCGTGCATACACATTAGCCAAGCTTGCGTTAACGCAACCTCACATTTATGTATATACTTTAAAAATATTTTTACCCCTAACCCATATTATATATTTACAGCCCATTGCGCAGACGGGGATACCGTGCGAGTTGACTTCATCTGTCGGTAATCGATTGGTATGCTGAATGAGCCATCGTAGCTGGCGATAGCATTGGGTCGAAAAACGTTACTCAGAGGTTCAATCTAGAGGACGTTATGTATGGCACTCGTTCCAAATAAACCACGGCGCGCCCGTCATAGCAGCTTTTTTTGTTTCATTTAAAGCGAAGAGACTATGGCCGGTGAGTTGTGGGCCCAAGCAGAAGAAGCGTATATCAGGATCGGTCCGGTGCACAAAGATAAAAGCGTCGTTTGTAGTGCAGCGAGAGATTGAATCAACGCCTTGACCTTCGCCGAGATATATTTTACGTGCGCCGTCACAAGAGCTTATTGTCAATAATGTTCCTAGGTATTTCCCTTGAGGACACTAAAGAATTATCTTATTTTCAAAGGTTAGCGGTGGTATTGGTGTAGTGCGCTTCTTTGTGGTACTGCAGACGCTCGCACAATAGCGCAGGTGACTTTGACGAGGAGTACATCGCTGTCATCCGCATGTAAGGTAATTCGCGTGTTGCGCACAGAAAGTGCAAAAAGTAGAGGTGATAAAAGAGATCCTTGTGGAACTCCGGCTGTTAGTGGTCTTAGAGGTGTGCGCGTATCGCCCACACTATATTAAAGACTCGGTCCTTAAGGTAAGATTTGATGACGTTAAAAAAGAATAGCAAGAAGGGCTATGGTGCGCAAGTTGCGAAGCAACCCTTGTGCCAAACTAAGTCAAATGCTCCTTCGACATCAAAAAAGACGGTACCCATTGCCTCCGGGTGATCCAATTTGTTGAGTGAGGTTGTTGGGTCGTGGTGGATTTTAGTAGAAATCCAAAGTGGAAATCTGGCAAGGCGTGGCTTGCAGCAGCAACTGCTTTCTAGCGGCGCTATGCAGCCTCAGCTACTTTGCGAACGGCTGACAAGAGGTGGATAGGCCTGTACTTGCTTGGCGTAGATGCTGGTCGTGGTGTCTATGGGAGTATCTCAACAGTTACCGTTTTCCAGCGCAATGTGAAGGCGACCAGAGCCATCGTAGAGTTGATGAGGCAGCAAAGGCGTTCTACCGCCATCATTGTGTAATTGCTTCAACCTCGCGTTGGTGATACTGTCGGAGCCAGGTTCTTGTCCTCTCGGTAGAGCGTTAATTATCTTTACGATTTTAACTATGGTGTTCGGCACAAGCTGCTCCTCGGCAATCAGCAAGGAAGTTTAATTCACAAAGCACTTTATCAGCAACTAAATAAGTAGGTGGCACACACTGGGTAGCGAGGTGATTTGCCATCATTTTCCGCCGCAAAATTACCGTCTGGCATAGTAGGTAATGGTAAAAGAGCTCGGTTTTTGTGTTTCCAGTTAAACTTTCAGGAGGAGACGCGGCCGTTACCGTTATCATCCGATATATTAACCTTGCCTGCCACAATCGGTTATGGTGTGCCAACAGCTCTTATGCGGTCTACTAAGCGCTAATTTATCAACGGGGCGTTGTGACATCGTGACCACTCAAATGAGGCGTCACCACTCGCAGATAAAGGCCTTCAATTTATCAGGCAAGCGGTTAGGGCGGAAGTCAACTTTACTTGTTCTCGTGGCGGTGTTGTACGTCAAAGCGCCCTTGAATTCAGCAATCGCGACGTCAAGTGAGTTGAGCGTCCTGAGTAAGTTAAGAGCTGTGAAAAGGTTATATCGAGTATCTCGGAGAATTGAGCCCTCTCCGTAAAGTTCTGTTATATGTCCTTAGTAACTCCTTTCGTCTCCCAAAAAGGGGTTATTCCTTACCCTTGAGAGGGGCTCGTATACATTTACAAATAATATTATCATTTAATTTGTGATGCTCATGTGGTCTTAGCTGCTATCGGCTGTTTTAACTTGATTCCAATACCTCCTTTAATTGCACACTTTCAAAACTTTTAACTATCTTCGTGTTTGGATTATAAATATATGTAATGGTGTCAAATTATGATAAAATGGTACTATTTAATAACTTGCACCAATACTTCGCAAACGTTAAGAGCTACTCAAAGAATTAAAACTTACAGTTTATAAAAAACCTAACTTTTTTTTTTTGATATTTGTACGTATACTAATTTAATAAAGCCCTTAATAAAAATGGAAACCTTTTTTTTTTCACCTTTTGTTCCTTTTTTTTTTTATTTTATTTGTTCTTTGTTTTTTGACTCTATGTATATTTTCATTTTTTTTACTAAAAAATTTGTTAAAAATAATTTTATAAGCATTATAAAAAGTTTCCTCTGCAGACTGAACCGGTTTTTTTTGATTAAGCCCTAAAAGTAAGTGAGTGAAACCTTTCCCACCTTCAGTAAAGATATTCCAATATCATATTCTTGTATACCACGCGTGGGGGTGAATACGTCAATAATTTTATTTGTCACGGTAATCTGGCATAGTCTTCATTTTTATTTTCTAAATCTTAGAAATGTTATTTCTGGGTGTTCTTTTGCATCGTTTTTGGTAAAACTAAAACATAGTGCCCCCTATTTAACAAGTAAATAGGAAGTAAGCAAAATTAAGAACTTTTATTACTTGACTTGCACTGCACCGGAGAGAGCTTTGCCTCAAACAATACTTTACACGCGTGATATCCAAAAAATTTTATTACCATATTTTTAACTAACAGAAATAACTAAAAAAATTATTTCATTAATGATTTTTACTATTAATCAGAAGTACGCCGGCTTACTTTTTTTTTAAACCTTTTTTTTTATACAGGCATTTTATTGATTTATCTCATTATACTAATTGGTCTTTAAGAACTACTTGTACGGAAAAAATAAATATGAAAATATTTGTATAATTTGCTTCTAAGGTTTTTATTTGGGTCACTTAAATTTATTTAACCAAATTTTTTTATAAAACGGACACAATTTTTTTATATTCTGCTACTTTATTAACCGCTTTGTATAACTTTTAAAACATTTTCCTAAATGTTTTATTTTCAACTTTTCTTCTAATTATTTTTAGCTATGAAGAAATTGTTTTACCAAAGAAAAAAAAATTTTTTTTTAATTTTAGTTATTGGTTTTCTCGATTATGTATTATAATTATTATTTCTTCTAATATATATATGTATTTTCCATAATACTAAAAATATATCTTGATAACTATTATTCATCTATTTTATTTATATATTATCATTTACTATTATATAGTATTCATATTTATGTATTATTGTTAGTAACTTGTTAAGCTTAAACGAAAACGTTTTATATCATTAAAATTTTCAGCTTTTTAATTGACTATTTCCTACGTAATTTTTGAAAATTTCTTCATTATTTCCCTTTGTGGAGTCTGCAGATTATTTTGCGAAATTTTTTTTTATTTAACTTTTACTTATGCAAATGGGAGGGTATTAAATAATATTTTTTGTATAATTGTATATAATATATCTAACTATATTGAGTGTAACTATTTTGAAGAAAATAATTATTACAATATATTGTTTGGGAAATTTTTCTTTGTTAAACGAGAATAGAACTAAAAAAGGTGCCTGTTGGATGTTATAGTTTATGTATTATTTTTCTGGGGAAAAGCTCCTACAAAAAATGAATCATGGCTGGCACTAAGAAATTTGAAGGTTTTAAAAATGGTGAAAAATAGCTAAAAAACCGCCAAAAAATTTTTGTATAGAAAAAAAAATATATATAATACTAGAAATATAATATTGCCAGTTTTTTAAGTAATATTATTATAAACTTTTTTTTATAACTAAAGCATATAAATGTTGTTACTTTTATTATTCTATAATTATATTATAGTAAACTTTTTTAAGCTTGAAAAATTATTTAATATTTACTATTACCAAGTTATTATTATTTATGTATATCAATAACTTATTATTATTGTAATATATAAAGTGTATAAAAATATTATTATATATATTATTTAAGAGTTAACTTTTTTCTATATAAAGAAGATAATAATTACATAAATATTATTACCAATTTTTATTATATAACTATAATAAAAACTTTTACTATTATAATAAATAAAGCCATATAAATTATTAATATTATTTTAATATATATTATAGTAATTAACTTTTAATAATACAAAAACATATTATTGTTTATATTATTGATTTAAATAATATATTTATAATAAAAACTTTTATAGCATATATATTACTATTATCATCATTACTATTATTATTATTATATATAGTAATTAACATTTAATATGTTCAATATTAGTAATCTTTATTAAATATTTAATAAAAAATTTTAATATTATAATAAATAAAGCATATAAATTATTATTATTTTTATTATATATATAATATAGTAACTTTTATTAATACAAAAAACTTAATACTTTTACTAAATTTTTAATTATATATTTTTTAAAAATTTTTATAAAATAATAATAAATAAAGAAATATAAAAAAAGTTATTTATTGATATTTTTATTATTAAAAAGTTTCAAAAAGAGACTTCTTGTGCTGGAAAGTAAAAAAGTTTGTTTCTTCAATTCTTCTACTTCATTCGCCGGAACAGCAGCAGTAAAGTCCCTTGTGCAAATATTTTCTGTAGAATAGTAATAATAGTAAAGTAAATAAAATAATTATAATAATAACATTTGTATAACTTTAATAAAAAAATGTAGATAATAAATTTTGGTAATTAAATTATTTTCATTACAAAAACTACTAAAAATTTTAAATATATAATATTTTTGTAGTACAGATTATAAATATCATATTATTATATATAATTAAGAGCAATTATAAGAAAATATTCTTATTATAAATATTATACAGCAAACAGAAAAAAGTAACAATAATAATAATAAAGTTTTACTGATTTTCAAAAACTTTTTGTATTTTTTTATATTTATATAAACTATTTCATTATTTTTCCTTTCAAAAATAAGTTCGGGACCAACCGGAGTGTCGGTTAAAAGGAGGTCGCTTCTAAGGAAAAGAAGTTGTTAAAGTATAAGGAATGATAATAATAATAATAGTAGTAGTGATAATAATATAAAACTTTGATAGATAAGAAATTCAAAACTTAAGAAAATAATAATATATAGTAATGAAAGTTTAATAAAGTATAACTAAATATGTATTTAAACATAAAAAAGAAATTTATAAAGTGTGGAGTTTTTTAAAAAAATATAAAAATAATAAATATTTAAAAGTTTTAATTTTTTAAGAAAATATTTAATAGACAATAAAAAATTAAAACTATTAAAAAAAAATTATAAATATTAAAAAGTTTTACTTTTTTTTAATAAATATTCATAAAATATATTAAAAAAATATGATAAAAGTTTAAAGTTTATCCTATAATATAATTAAAAATATAAATAAACATAATATTATAAAGTTTTGATATTTTTTTTAGAAAAAAAAATAATTTTAATAAAAAATATATTAAAAAAAGCTTTAAGCTTTTATAAAAGAAAACTTTATAATATTTATAAAAAAATAAAAAAAATAATAATTTAACAAAAGTTAAAAGATTTTCATAAAATATAATTTAAAAATACTATAAAATTTTAATTTTTTTTAAAATTATAAACCAATAATAATAGATACTAAAGTTTTACGTTTTTGTAAATGTTAATAATAAATATCAATAAAAAACATAAAAATATCCAAAATTTTCAAAAAGTTTAAAAGTTTTTTATATAAATAACATCAAAATATTATTATAAAAAATTCATGAAATATATAAATATTACTAAAAAATAAATAAAAACTATAAATACTATAAAGTTTTTTTTATAAATATTAATAAAATATATCTGAAAAAATCGATATAAGTAAAGTTTAAAGTTTTCTAATAAATATAAATAATGATATAAATATATATAAAAAATATATAAAGTCAATTTTTTTTTAGAAAATATAATTATAACAAAAATTGGAAACTTTTAATATTTCTTATATAAATGTTCATAATATAATTAAATAAATTATAAAAAAAGTTTAGAGTTTATTATTTAAATACAATTAATATATAAAGATTTAACGGTATTTTAAAAAATATTAAAAAAGTTAATATTAGAAAGTTTTCAGTTTCTTACAAAAGTAAATTATTTGATATTATAAAAAAAAAATTAATAATTTAATAAAAGTTGAGATTTTTCATAAAAAAGTAACAAAAATAATATAATAATTATAAATACTGTAAAGTTTTGAGTTTTGATAAAAGTAAATTATAGTATACTATAAAAAAATAAACTTATCAATAATATAATAAAAATTTAAAGTTTTTTTTTTTTCAATAAGTATTTTGAGAAATAGTAAATTATAATAATAATAAAACTATAAAAGTTTTCGGTTTTAAAATTTTTTTTAAAAATAATAAAACGATTTAAAAAAAAATTTACACAAAAAGTTTTAATAAATTATTCTTCAGTTTTTTAAAAAATATTTTACGAAATATTAACAAAAATTAAAAGAAGTTAATAAAAAAGTTTAATAGAATTTTTAAAAAATTAATATTAATATTAAAAAAAAAAATTATTATTATAATAAAAAAGTAATTTTTTTTAAAAATTTTCATAAAATATAATTAAAAGTTGAAGTTTTTTAATATTTTATTAATATTTTTAAAAATTTGTTAAGAATAAAATTTCAGTTTTTTAAAGAATAATTTGTAAAATGTTTAAAATAATAATGTTATTATTAAAGTTTTTAGTTTTATTAAAAAAATTTTATAAGATATTAAACAAAAAAAATAAAAATAATAATATAAAAAGTAGAAAAGTTTTTTATAAGTATTTTATAAATATATAAAGAAAATTAATAAAAAATAAAAGTTTTCAGCTTTTTTAAATTTTCCAAATACTTTTTAAAAAATAAAAAAAAAGTATTTTATAAATATTTAAAAAAAAATTTTAAGATAATAGAAGAATATAAAATTTTCAATTTTTTAAAAATTATTTCATAAAATGTCATTCAAAAAAATTATAATTTAAAACGTATTTAGTTTTTTTTAAAGAAATTGTCAAAATTATTTAATATTTTATATAAATCATTATAAAAAAGTTTTCAGTTTATTAAAAAGTTTTTCACAGTACTTTATTTAAAAAAATTAATTATATCAAAAGTTTATATAATTTTTTTTTAAAGTATTTTAAAAATATTCATAAAATATTACTTAAAAAATTAAAAAAAAATAATTATAAAAAGTTTATTAAAATTATATATATTTTTTCTTTAGATATAATAAAAATAATATTAATAATAAAAAGTTTTTAAGTTTTACATTAAAGTATTTTATAAATATTTAAATAAATATAAAAATAATAAAGTTTGTAATTTTTAAACCAAATTTTCTTAATATTAATTAAAAAAATAAAAATTATAATATAAGTTTAATAGTTTTTATAAATAGTTAGAAAAAAATAAAAATTTTCTGTTATTAAAAAATTTCATAATATATTAAAAATAAGAATAATAATAAAAGTGGAAATATTTTTTTTGTAAATATTTAAAAAAAAAACAAAAAAATAATTTATAGTATATTATAGAATAATATAAAAAAGTAATGAAAAATTATAAAGAAGTTAAAAAGAAATTTTAAACGTTTTATCAAAGTAATTCAACAATAATTTAAGTAAAATAATTATAATAAAAAAAAAGTTTTCCAGTTTTCTAAAAAATAATTTATAAAATATTTTTTAAAAAATAAAAATAAATATAGAAGTTCAAAAGTTTTTTATAAGATTTTCATTGATAACATAACAAAAATAATAATATAATAAAAGTTTTTAGCATTTAAAAATTTTTTTATAAAATATTTAAAATATTAAAATTTCAATAAAAAGTAAAAAAGTTTTTTTTATTACATTATAATATATTCTATAAATTTCATAAATAGAAAATATGAAAAATATATAAAAACTTTAAATTCCAAAAATAATTGTTAAAATATTATTAAAAGTAATCAAAATCATTTCTCTTAAATATTAATAAAATATTATGAATAGGTATAAATAAAAATAATAATCACTAAGAAGTTTTAAATATTTTGAAAATTTTATAAAATTTATATAATAAAAAAAATTAAAATTACAACGGAAAAGTTTTTAGTTTTTTGTAGGATATTCTAAATTTTATCATTATATAAAAAGTTTTAAATTTTCTTCAAAAATGTTTAAAAATTTATAAAGCATATAAAAAATAAAAATATAACTATATTTCAGAAGTTTTTCATTTTTTTTACAATTACGTTTATATATTTTTTTCAATATATAAAAAAATATAATGATTTAAAATTATACAAGTTTTTTAATTTTCTATATTATAATTTTAAGAGTTATTATATATTAGAAGTAAAAATAAAAAATTATTAAATTTTTTTGGTTTTCTAAAAATACACTTTAAAACATTTAATATTGAATAATAAAAATGAAAATTTAAAATTATAAAAGTATTTTATTTTTTTTTTAAAATACTATTTAATATATATAAGAAGTAAATATAATAATTTAAAATTATAAAGATATAATTTTCTTTAAAAAATATTTTATAATTTTATTAAAAAGTAAAAATAATTAATAAAAATTATTAAAGTTTTTTAGTTTTCCTTTAAAATAATTTTGTAAAAATTATTATATGTTATTTTTCTTAATAAATATTCAAATTTTTATTATATATTATAAAACAACAAAAAAATAAGGATATAAAAGTTTTTTTTCTTTTAAATAATTCCAACCCAAGTTATTAAATATATACAATAATAATAATAAGAATATAAAAGTTTTGTTTTATTAAGTATATGAATAACAAAATGATTATATAATATAAAAGTTTTTAAGTTTCCTTTATATATTTTATAGTTTTATTTATTATTTCAAAAAATAATTAATAAATTAATTAAAAATTTTTTAGTTTTTGAAAATATTTTATAATTTTATTAAGCATTTTTAGCGTAAAATAAAAATATAATATAAATGTTTTCAAGTTTTCTCTAAATATCATTTAAATTTCACTTAATAGTTAAAAAAATAAACTATAAAATATAATTCAAAAAGTTTTTTATTTTTAATAAAAAATATTCAAAAAAGATTATATATAAAAAAAATATAAAAAAGTAAATAATATTCTTTAAAAGAGCTATAAATAATAATAAGTCTATAAAAATAAATCTTTTATAATTTTAAAAAATTGTTCTTTAAAAAGAAATTTACTAATAAAAATATTAAAATTGTTATAAAAATAAAATTCTACTATATAAATTCTCAAGAAAAATAATTTTTTCTAATATTTACAATAATAATAATAACAAAATATTAAAAAATTTAATATTAACTAAATCGAAAAGTTTTAATAATAAAATTTTTGAAAAACACAATTTTTTTATATATATTTTGAAAAATAATAAAAAGAATTAAATGGTATTGATAATAAAATTCCCAAGTAAATAAATATTATGTAATTATAGTAACTTTATTAAAATGTTTTTTCAAGTAATTTATATATAAATAATTATAATATCAAAAGTTTTAATAAATTACTTTTTATTATAAATATTTAAAGAAAAAAATTTTGTTATTTGAAAATTAATTTAATTTTACTTCAAAATATATTAATATAAAAATAAAATTGTTACAGAATATAAATTTCTAATTAATGAAATACTCAGGAGAAAAAAAAATTATTTTTAAATTTTATAAAAATAATAAATTATTAATAAAATGTTGAATTGTACCAAACAAAATTTTAGAATATTAAGTTATCGAGTAAATATAATATTTGAAATATTATAAAATATTCAAATTATTCAAACTTAAGTTTTAATAAAAAAATTATCATTAATTAAAAATTTATATAATAGTAAAAATAATAAAATATTTTTTTTTTAATTTTTTTTTATAAATAATATTGAAATTTCTTTTAAATAATATTACAAATAATAATAATTTTATATTTTTTATAATAAAGATATAATATTCCTAAAAGAGAAATACCAATAATTATAAAATAATAAAATTTTCATAAATGTAATATATAATATTAAAAAAACTTATAATGTAAAAATAATAAAATCGTTATAAAAATAATTTACAAGCAATTTTATTTATAATCTTTAATATAACAATAAAATTTTCTTTCAAAAAGTTTAATAATTACAAATAATAAAAATGTTATGAAAAAAACTTTTAGAAAATTTATTTTTAATATTTTAAAAATTAAATAATAAAATTGTTATGAAAATAATTTTCAATATAAAAATTCTGTTTATATTTTCTCTAAAAAAAATAAAATATTCTTAAAAAAATTATAAATAATTAAAAAATAATAAAACTGTTATTAAAAATTTATCAATAAATATTTTAATACTTTTTAAAATAATAAAATATTCCTTTTAAAAAATATTATTTAATATAAATAAAAATAAAAAAATATAAAAGAAAGAAGTAAAATGAAAACTATTGATTATATATATAAAAAAATGATAATTATTTTTATTCAATAATAAATATATAAAACCTACAAACATTTATTATAAAATATATATAAACGCATTTTTTTAAATAGCAAAAAAAATTAAATAAAAACTATAAATATTCGTTATAAAAAAATAATAAAAATAAAAATCTATAATAAAAAGTTATTTAAATTATATAAATTAATATAAAAACTACGAACATTTATAAAAATAATAATAAATAAAAGAAAAGAAAAAGTTATTTATTATAATATAAAAAAATTATTAATGAAATAATAAAGTAAAATGTTATTTATTATAAGTAAAACCATAAAAATAATATAAAAATATGATAAAAAATTTATTATAAATAAATTAATACAAAAATAAAATTATTATAATCAAAAAATAAATTAAAAAGTTTATATTAAAAAGAAACCAATAAAAATAAGAAAATACAAAAACAAAACAAAAAGTTATTTATTATATATAAATTAATATAAAAATAAAAATTTTTAAACTAAAACAATAAAGTAAAAAGTTATTAATTATAAGAAAACCAATAAAATAATAGAAATATAAACGTATAATAAAAGTCATTTATGATATAAAAATTATTTAAAAAAAAATAAAATATTTTTCATTATATATAAACCAATAAAATAATAAACAATAATAAAAAATAAAATAAAATATAATTTATTATATATTAATAAAAATAATTTATCTGTTAATTAATAAGAAAAAAACCGATTAATATTAAAAAATAAAGTGAATAAATAATATAAAAACTTTTTATTACAAATTAAACAAATAAAATATAGTAAATAATAAAAATTTATTTAAAGTACATAAATTAGTACAAAAATAAAAATTATTAGATTTTAATAAGATAAAAAATTATTTATTTAAAATAAGTCTATAAAATAATAAATAATAATAAAAATAAATCAAAAAGTTATAAACTATAAAATAATTATTTTATTATTTATTATAAACAAATCAATAAATACTAAAAAATAAATTAAAAATCATAATAAAAATCTGTTTATTACAAATAAACATAAAAAGTTACTATGTTTATTTACCGTAAATAAAACAATAAAAAATAAAAATAAATAAATAAAGGTGCCTGTTATTATCATATAAGGAGATAACATCAAAAAGGTGAAAATAACGAGGGAAAGCTTCACTAAAAAGCCGATGCGAAGTCACCTGGTCCTCTATAGGCACCTAAGAAACAAGCTAGAACCCAAAATATATTAAGCTACCAAAAATGTAAAAGGGTACCCCACGTCCAGTAACGAATCTCCGGACCAATCCGCGGGTGAGCGCTATAGAAACGCTGCTGGTCACCCCAATAAGCTAAAATATAATAATAGTAATAATAATAATAATAATGAATAATAATAATCAGCAATACATCGATACAATATGGCCTTAAAGGTTTTTCGCAAGCACTTTCAATATCCCAATATTTTTCTTTTAAAAAGTTAGTGCCATTTTTGTTGCTGTTCAATAAGTACCCTGGACCTAATATTGGTATATAATAATAATAATATTAATATTTTAATAATAAAATACACCTCTTTTATATATATGCTTGTTATCTCTGAGCATTTCGATTGTTTGCGAGACGTAAGGAGCCCACGAAAGCGTCCCGTCGAATATAATATGGCGTCTTTTTTTTAAAGCTGGAAAAAATTTTATTATAACAAACACTAATAATTCCTCCTTCGATAAATAATTCTGTACCAATTGTTTAAACGTTTAAAAATATTACAAAAGATAATGTAAAATGCTTTTAGAATGGACGCCTCGTTGTAAGCTAATTAATTTTATAACCGCCAACCGCTTCTTTTTTTGTAAAAATAACGCATCAATTGTTAAACGTTTATAAGAAAAAGTTCAATTATATAACGCGATTTCAGCGAGCCTTTTTATTTAAATTTTCTTTGTAAAAATAATAACGTCAATCATTGGAGCAGAAAAATAAAACATATTTTCGATTGGTTTATTGGCAGAAAGCACGTGTTTGGTACAAGTCACATATGCTACAGTCATGCAAATAAAAAGTGATAACGTAATTATTATACATAAACTCTAAGAGTAATGGTTAAAATACATAGATAAGGCTCCAATCATCAAGCATATAAAGCATGTGAAAATTAAATTTAAAATATTTAGGTATATTCATGCTTTCTTAATACGTTTACATTAAGTTTTATTGTTATAAATAAAATTAGAGGAATTTGGAATTTTTAGATTTGAAATTATGGAATAATGAAAATTAAGAAATTTTATAAAAAACGTTAAATAAATTGAGGAAAATAAAACTTTTTAAAAATTAATTGATAGTAAACTATAGAATTTTTCCGACTTTAGTATTATTAGCAAATAACATTTTTTTAGACTTGTAAATTGTTTATATATTAAATAAATAACATTATTTACATTATATATAAAAAAATTACGTAGCTATAAACATTCTCTAAGAAAACATTCTATTACCAATAACTTTTATAAAACCCACAAAGTCTATAAGATAATGGAGGGTACACGCCGAAGCCCACTAACAAAAAAAAAAATAGTACTACTAATTTTTTATAAAATTATATAATTATAAATATATTTATACGCGGAGAAGCGCGATTAAAAAAGCAAGAAAACTTATATATATATATAACTATATACATTCTGAACCTTTTTAAAGTTAAAAACTTCCCCAGAAGTATGTTAATTCGTTAAAAAAATATTTAAATTATAATAAACATTTTTTCTTTATTTAATTATGATTTATATATTGATTTATAAAAGTGTTTCTAAGTCATCTTTGTTTTCTCAACCTGTTAAAAAAAGCTCCTCAGAAGCTTTAACGGAATAGGAATGCACAAGTTCACTGGCATATTCGCTAACCTTTCATTGGTTTATAGATTTTTACTATTATTTTTTTATTAAAAAATTAAACAAACTTCTTCCTTCAAAGCTTGAAAAACAGGATCAACAGCTTTTATTCGATCGGCGTTAATAAAAACAACACAGTTATTATGCTTTTCCCACCTAAACCAAAGTCAAGTGAGTTCACGCGTCTACAGCATTTATTGAAGGAAAAACTTACCAATCCGTTTCCGTTACTTTACCAGCAATTGAACTTTTGCCTGAAGTTTGAATAAAAAACGTGGTTGAAAGTAAACCGTTGATTAGCTCCTTACCGCTAGCCATACCGCCTCCCATAAATATTATTCGGGGCTGGTCGGGCAGATCGCACGTGTCATAGTTAGCCAAGTCACATGTACTTGCCCCTACGTAGCCTATAATAATAATAGTAATGACTATAATTGCTGTAATTATTATTAATAATAAATAATAAATAATACTGATAAATAATACTGTGGTAATAATAATAATAATAAGAAACCTAACGCTCTCAGCTTTTCAATAAGCGTCGCAAACTCGCGTTTAGCCGTCAATTCCTTTGTAAGTGATTTCTCGCGAACAAGCGCGACAGCTCTTCTCCAAAGTTTAATTGGTGGAGAGCATACCAATTTTTAATAATTTAAAATTTAAAAAGTAATTTAGGGGTAACATAAATATTAAAAAAAGATGGAAATATATGTACAAGCTATTGAATTACTTCATGCTTTAAATCATAGAATCCTAGAAAAAAATTTGAAAAAATTAAATCTATAAATTACAAAGGCTTATTATATACATCTCTTTTAAAACTAGTAAAAACATCAATTTAAAGTTGACCTAGTATTAAAATTACACACTTTATTACTTTTAACTTAAATTAATGAAAAAGATTATTAACTTAATTTTTCTGTTTGTTCAGAAGCGGTTGACTCGGGATCTGAAACGCAAGTTTTCACAAACTGCTATACTTATAAGATATAATACTTTAAACGTTTATAATAATAAACTCTTAAAAGTATAATAAAAACATCTTATGCAAGAAAAACAGCCTTACTTTTATACAAAAAATAACTTTTATAGTAAATTTATTAAAAAAAAGTTATTTTTAAGTAAAAAATTTCACTTGCTTTCTAAAACAAAACTTTAAATTTATTATTATAAAAAAAATTCAAATTTTTTAACAATAACTTTACTTTTAAAATCTATAATAATCTATTATAACTTATAAGTTACTAAATAAATAAGACTTTTATTATAAAAGAAATTTAAAAAATTTTTTTTAATATATTTTTATAAAAAAAAATTTCTCTAAAAAATACGATAAGTTATACCTTATTATAAAAGACCAATAAAATTTTGCTTTCAAATTTTACTTTATTATTAAACGTTTTACTTCTATACTTTCAAATTTATTTTAAGTTTATTATTAATTTCAACCTCTTGCTAGGTAAGCGGCTTAACTTTTATATAAAATTATAATTTTATAGTACTCCTATCAACAAAAAAAATTCCAAAACAATTTTAAAAACAAAACTTAAATAGTATTTTTATTGTAAAATAGTTTTAACCCACACTTTTCTTTCAAACTATTAAAAGCTATAGTAGCTTATGAGTAAAAAAGTATGTTATAGATAAGCAGCTTTCACTAGATATACAAAAGAACTTTTATAGTATTTCTTTTAAACAAAAAGTTTATTATAATCTCATTTAAATTTAAAAACAAACTATTTTTTGTTAAATTTTTTAACTTAAATATTTTGGAATATTTTTTTATGCTATAAAACATACTCACCTTGTGCAGATCACGAATATGTTTGTTTAGTTGCTCAAAAGATGTATAGTCATTCCAAAAAAATGAACAGTATATATTAAAAGAACACTTAATGATGACCGTAAAAAGAAAAATGAATTGTCCGATCTATTAAAAAATATAGCCATAAAGAGAATAGTCACGTTGATAGCAGTAATAACTTTTTTAATAGGTTTCTCTTTTAATCCAACGAGCAACTTTTCTAGTTTAATCATGTTATAGTTAATGAAATCCTTAACTTCATAATTAGATTCATCTTGGATTTTATGTTTTTCTTGAGTAGCAGAAGATAACTTATTATTACTTAAATTACCGCTAAAGTCCTTATAAGTTTGGTAGTAAATGTTAGCCGTCTTTAAGTCCGTGCTCCTTTTATTAACTTCATTCTCTTTTAAAATTTTTCCGCAAGAATTTATAACATATTTTAGAATATAAATGGAATGCACATTTCCTTTGCAAAGTAATTGATTGTCAGGCTTTAACTTTTTCTAAAATATAAAGGCAAAGCTTTAACTGGAATAAAACTAAAAACAATAATATTTATATATTAATAACCCATTGCTTTGAAAATATATTATAACGTAATAATGGGCAAAATAATAATTTTTCCTGAAAAAGTTGATAATCGAAACGACAATGATCCCAAAAATGAATTACTTCCGCCAAACTTTGGGAAAATAAAAGATGAAGGCGATAAATGTAAGCCGTACCTCAAAAAAAAAGATTAATTTATAAATATCGTTTTTTATAACAGTTAGTACTAATGCGCTCAATTAAATCTAACAAGAAATCGTTCTTAACCAAGAAGAGCTGGTCATATAAGTATTCTCCTAATAATAATTAGTAACACTTTTACAAATTAGAAGTATATGCACAAAATATACAAACCGAAACTTTGATTCAATAGCATTTTAACCTTCAATGTACGTATTAAAGTAACGAACACTTGTGAGAAAAGTGAAAAGTGTACAATTTTTAACGTGAAGGAAAAAATTCTACTTAATAATTATAGTAATCTTTTGAGTTGTCCAAAGTAGCTTCACTCAAAGTTTTAAGGTTTTAATTTTTTTCAACTTCTTAAGCTGTTTAAGGGCCTTTTCAGGTAGAGTTTGCAGTTTTCAATTGTTAGCTATGTGCGCTTTAACTTAATTGGCTCTAATGGTTCATAAATAAACGTTTTAATAAAATTTAGATTTAAAGAATGGTTGTACATACTATTTAAAAAACCATTAACATTAAATATAAACATATTAATATTCGCGCAAGCAGCGTCTAAAAACCATTAAATTAAATATTCACTTGAGATTAAAAAAATCTTTCGGGTGTAGCGCAAGTAATCTAATAAAGGGTTCTACTCCTACCTTCCTTTTATTATATAATATTTTAGGTTCTTTTGTAAAAATGTAAGAACGACGCGAAGTTGGAGTTCAGGAGAAGAATTGAATTAGCTGCCACACCGGATAATTGTGTTTTCGCGGCAGACATGGATTTACAAGAGTTGAACTGTTCAGAAGAAGAAGCTAAAGCACCACTTTCACTTAAAACACAAAATTTAGTGGCTTTTAAAGAAGAAGAAAAAAAAGACATACCTGGACAAGAAAATTGAAGCTTAAAAAATGGCAATGAAAGTTAAGCCTATGAGCAAACCTAGAAGTTCTAAAGAAATAGTGGCCCCAATGTTGACGCTAGGATTTACGCCTAGACATAAAATTTTTAAAAATAAAACGATTTATTATAAAAGTAGTGCAGCAGTAAGCAATTTGATGATCGAGGACATATGTATAATAGCTGAATTATAGTAGTAATAGCAATTACAAAAAAAAATTTTAACTTATTATAGCACTAGCTATAATAAGACCAATTTTACAGTAATACTGTTTATAATAATAGTAACAGAGTTGGTGAAGGTGATGGAGATTGTATTACATAAATAATAACTAAATAAAAATAATTGTTCAAAGAATAGTACATGCCAAGCTATTTAATAGTTCAGATTAACTAGAGAGAAATAGTTATTCAAATGTTGACATGAGACCTCAAGGCCATTCCAGGTGGGAAAACGCCAACATATATGTAGTTCATAAGAAAGAGCAAGAATGCGAGATGAACGGGTGGTGAAATAAATGGGGTTAAATGCAAAGTCTTGTTAGATTTTAGCTCCAGTTTTAATTTTAATTTTAAAAATCCCTATTTGGAGGGGGCCTGTGCTTCCTTAGGTGTCGTGACGGTTAATTTGTCATTTAGTGGTGTTTTTGAACTGTTACGTTGAACTTTGTGGTTCATTTCACTAGGAGGAGGACTGAACATATTACTTGGAAATAATCATTTTGAGATTTTGTTTCGATTAACGAGTCTTAATTTTACGAATCGTAATGATAAAAATTTTGAGGGATAAAGCAAGGAAACGATTGTTTTCATTTAAAGGGCAGAGCTCATCTAGTGCTCGTTGACGGGCAAATGACTCAGAAGATGTAGAACGAGAGCTAATGAGCTGGAGATGGGAAAGAAATAAAGTAAAAGATATTAAAATTTTGGCTTAAAGGAAACACAATCCAAAGCGGAATGCTGAAGTTAAAAGTTTTATGAAATTGGCGCCGTAACATGTTAAATAGTTAAGAGTAAGGTTAGGGTTAGAAATACCTATAGTGTTTTAGAGACTGAAGAAACTACCACTTGTTGTATTAAAAAAATTCAAACTATCTTTTTTTTTTTCAAAAAAAATAAAAAATTAATGTTACGGATATATTTTTTAAAAAAAAATTCCCTGAGCGTTCGGT
Organism: Zophobas morio; assembly: GCF_036711695.1. Classification (NCBI taxonomy): domain Eukaryota; kingdom Metazoa; phylum Arthropoda; class Insecta; order Coleoptera; family Tenebrionidae; genus Zophobas; species Zophobas morio. Next base: position 25,519 of record NW_026972182.1, on the reverse strand, counting down.
TTTAATGCGAAGTTAAGGATAAGACAAAGATCAAGGTCATCATGCAGAAGTGCGAGAAACCATCAAAACGGGATATTTAGAGGAAACAGCCAAATTTAAGTTGTGGTGGAAAAGCCAAATTAAAGGTGCTAACCCAGAAAAATTCAGAAGAGCAGAAAAAATATATAAAAATGTGTGCTGCCATATGTGTAGTGGAAAGATATCAGGCACCGCATGAGAGAAAAATTAATTTCGCTAAGGTAAAAAGATATTTAGCACTTTAGATAATTGCAAACGTTTTTTTTAAAAGAGAGATATAACCAGCTTAAAAAAAATATTTTACATTTCCTATGCCACAGGGTAGAAGGGTGTAATATACTGTGCTATCTTTTGGTTATGTGAGTGCACCTTTCAAACACCAAAAAAGTATGAATTTCTATCGGCTGACTTAATAAATACACATGTTTACGTTGACGATTGTTTAGTGGCTAGCAAATACCAAAGTAGAACACTATGGAAGGATGTGCGATCTAACTAAAAGATATGAAAAAGTTAATAATAAAATTAGACTTAAAAAGTTTTGTTTTACGAGATCTTTAGTTAAATGGTTAGGAAGAGAACTCACAAATACAGGTATAAGAATGGGTAAAAATAAAGTACAAGTGGTTAGTTTTATGCCGTGACCGAAAAAATAAGGAAGAGTCGATAACTTTTATTCATGCAATGATTTCTTTTCCTGCAATCCCATCGTAACTGAATTTCTTTGAAAAACTTGCTAAAAAAGGCTAAATTTAACTGGAATAGCTATCCAAAGACTGTGTGAAACACCATATCTCGGCTTTCGAAAAGTAGGTTGTGCTTAAGATAAGTAAACAGTGGTTGCGAGTAAATTTCACAACCGGATAAAAGCGATGTCGATATGGGGTGTTTTATTTCAAAGATATGATGGACAATTGCATTACATAGCGTTTCTCCGACTAAGTTATACTATGCACAGAAAAAGTATAGTGTCACCGACGCAAAAACAAAACTTACGGGCTACATTTAACTTACTAGCAATTCCTTAGTTATAAAAACTGACCATAAAGGCCTTCTTACAGTGAGAGGCAAGAAAATTTTATTAAACTTATATGAGTAATATTTACTGGGTTCTAAATTTATTCTGGGAAAAAACAATTTATATTGCCGATTTGGTATCTCTCTTACCCGCTGAGGAGGCCCTGCCAAAAGGATATACAGTTTGCAGAAGTGCTACGGATGAACTTATAATTGATAATATTTAACAGTTAAGAAATATACAACAAATGTAATTTATTAAAAGTTAAGAAATATACAACAAATGTAATTTATTAAAGAAAAAATAGTTACGACCAGTATTAATCGATAGAAGTCACAAAAAGCTAATAAATAAAATTGTTGATGGTTGCCAAAGATTTAAAACAGAAGGCGTAAGCTTTGTAACTAAGTCTATTATTAACTAATGGTTATGCCTAGATCCAAAGAGAGTCATGACAGATTTTGGATTATAGTTGATAGATGCACTCGTTATGTTTGGGCCCAAGCATTACAAAAAGTAAGAAAAATAGGGTTTAAAGAAATTTTTAGATGACATTTACCAAATCGGATAAGTTTACATCGTCAATAATGTAAAGATCAATAGCATTTTTTTAACAGGTACGGAATTAAGGAGCATTGCAATACTACCGATACCATCAGTCTAACGGTCTGTGTAAATGGAAAATTCAAACTATTAAAAAAGCTTTATCGAAATCTAGGGGGGGAAGAAAACTAGAATGGATTACTTTATAGAGGAGTAGATCTATAGGCTCCACAGAATTCCTAAGGTGTTCAATGTCAGTCAGTGTTCACGATGTTTTAATGAGAATTTTTAAACGAGTAATCAAATTCTCAGAGATTTCCACAAAGATGCTCTGATATTTTTGATAACATTAAGTTAAGAGAACTGGGAAGAAAAACAAAAGCAGCTTGAATAGGTTATGAAAAGGCAATACGGGCGATTATGTATACATCGAATTTCCGGAAAGCAGATTAAAAGTTGAAAATTAAAAAGGTTCGTTATATTGTTGAATATTTTGAATGATATAATTCTAAAGTTGATATATACATGAAATTGTTGCTGGGACAGTAAAATAAGGTTAAAAAAAAAGAGATAACGGACCAAAACCATGTTCGAGCTCTGGATCGCCTGGGTTCTAAAATGTACGTTAATGTACTCTTTAAAAATAAAGTGATAGGTGAAAAGGAGAAGAGTTTTATTAAAAAAATATTTGTGTGACTTCAAAAGGTAGAAATGGGTTAGGTAGAGTGGCAGTAGTATGAAAGGGTGGATATATTTAGAAAAAAAGAGCCAACCTTAGCCCATTTTTAATACCAACCGAGGATATTAATATACCAGAAGTACTAGGGGAAAAAACTTTTGATTTTATAAAATCTAATATACTAGCAGCTTGCAAATTGCTATACAATACGAGTTATAGAGAGCAACTGTAACACAAACTATCACAAGATTGTTTTTGATAGTTCGAATAGTTCGTTCTAGTAACTTTGGAAGGTGTTAGAGGTGCGTTTTAACTAAGTTAATTCTAACGGTAAATTACGGATCAGTACGCGTTAAATTATAAGTTAGATTTGGAAATTGCGTATATATTTTATGTGGGAAAACAATGTCCAATTATAAACCTGTTGAAAAGCGTGTGTGTGTGCAAGCAGCGGATATAACCATTGAGTAACGTACTTGCTTAAGATATTGAAATTTTCCGGGGGTAGTGCGAAGAAATTTAACCCTTTAACTCCTTATAGTTACTAGTTACTATGTTTACCACTTGTAGCCTAGATTTAATTTGCCAGCGTGGGTCTACGGAAATTGACCCTAAACGACAGGCTCGGACTCTGAAACAATCTCTAGTAAGTTTAATTACCATGTTCTAACGGATTAGGCACCTACCAACAAAACATAAAAAAATGGTAGCCATTGAACGTAAAAAAAACAAATCTATTTATACTCCGGAGTTTAGCCCCTTAACCAAACTGTTATCCATCTTTAATGATTGCACTAGCGGTTCTGGAACAGAGCAAAAGTACTACCTTTCTTCACTCATTACGCAGTACTTGCTTCAATGGTATTCAGCTGGACTTACTAACTTGGATCGAAGTAGTTTCTAATATAACTTAACATGTGTCACCAAGCTTTCACACCCATTCTTAAAGTTGATAACTTGTAATCTTTGATTAGGGTAAAGTTTGGAAACCCTAATTTAGTGAGACCCGATAAAATCCTCTTTAGCTAATGTCGTCACCGTAATATGAACTTGTTGACAACTTTTGACGATTGTTATCCATCCGAGGTGTAGCTGACTTATTAATTGCAATTTTAATTGGTCTTCGGATAGTTCTATCTATGGAGAATAAGCAGTAAGTCATTTCATTATTTCCCTAAGTTTAAAGTTTTACTTTGGTAGAACAAAACTAACTAATACTCTAGAAATGCTAATTATCTTGTCCTACCAAAGTAGAACGAAATAAAAAAGTAATACAAGTAAGCTTAAATCCATAAAACGCTCCGGCCTCGGTTACAGGCTATGCCTCTGAGGTGCGTTTATATCTTAACCCCATTCAACGGACCAAGGGCGTAATGGTTTCCGGTCGAACCCTTGAGAGTCCAAACAAATAAAATTAGATAGAATTAGAGTTTAGTAAATTAGCCAAATTTTCTTTTAGAATCACAAGAATTCGACAAAATCCATAGCCAAATAACTATTTTTTAGATTGACTTAGCTAATGATTATTATCTCCTTGTTTCCACCACCAGGCCTCCGAAGATTAAAAATTCACTCTTTGGGTTCTCAAACACAGTACTCACACCCAGTAAAGATTATTCAAGGATAGTGCTATTAATCTGTAAAAAAAAATCAAAACTAGTGTACTATTACTGCATTATTTATTAGAAGCAATTACTTCCACCGAGTTACAACTAGCTATTACAGTACCTATAGAAAGCTCCTTCCGATGATACTTTTGTAAGAAAAATTATATCATAATACTAGTAGACAATACTCTATCTTAACAAGTTTTCAGCTAGTGTCTCAACATCTCGGAAGACGATGCTAGTACTCAATGTGAGGCTTTCGAACCAAAAGGCTAAGGAGTAGTTAGCTCTTTGTGTGTTACTTTATTATTCTTTTACCCGTCAAAGTCAACTTTCGATAGTTTCAAGTCTAGTTAATGAACACAAATGAATGCTTACGAATGGAATCGAACCACTGACGTTGCTGTGAAGAAGTAAAGTTCTACTTTAGCAGAACAAAATAACGAACCAACAATCTAGAAATACTAACTCATTAAGAATTCTACTAAAGTAGAACGAAAAAAGGTAAATAAGTAAGATTAGACCCGCAGGTACAAAACTAATTCTGTATCTCTTGTACGATCTTTGAAAAGTCTACTAGTTTATTAATCCCAAGAAGCGATTATTATGAGCTAAAAAAGGAGTTTAATAGTTTTACAAGATGGAAAGGAATTATTTAAGTTCATCTAAACTTCAGTTTAGTTTTGAAAGTTGTTTAGGAGCGAATAGTTTGACTCAAACAGCCTAAATGAAAATTTTTAAGTTTCTCTCTTGGATTAACTTGTCATAAACGGTGTTAAAATTAAAAAATTATTTTCCTTATTTAACTCGTTACTTAATAAGATAATTTATTAGGATTTTGCAAAGCGTTGTGGTTTCCATAGTCTTTTACTAAGGCGTTATTATTATACTTAAAAGTTTGCATTTTAACGAGATGAGAACCATATATTAAAAATTATGTGCTACAAAAAACTCATTTAACGATTAAAACGTTCAGCCTATTTTTTTTTTAATAAAAAATTTTGTTCACTCTTTTTGAGCAGACTAACTTAAAAACTGTCAACTGGCAGCCGCTTATTCTTGTTACTTAATAGTTCAAAGGAAAGCCAGTTTCGATTATAAACAATTCATTTAGAAAAAATAATCAGCTTGTTTACTTAATGACATAATTATAACTCAAAGGTTAAAGGCGATATAAGTTTTAATCCTTTAGCTAGATTTATTTGTATGTGATATGCCGACGCACTAACCGGGATTTTAGGTCCTATTCTATTGATCTGTAATATATATTAAAATATTATAATGGGGATTTGCATCTCTTATGCATAATATTTCGTTGCTTCAGGCTTGTTTAGTAAAGTTAAGAATAATAAATTAAACATGTATAAATTAAGTGGAATTATGACAAGTTTTAGTTATATTTAAATGCAGTGGATAGAAATTGGGCAACATAATATTTTTTTTAAATACTTTTAAGCAAATATCATTGGATTAAAGATTCTTTAGCTAATACATATAAAGAAATTTAGATTGTTAAACGAATTTTCTATATGCCCTATTAATTTAATTACAATAGCATTTGACGTCTATTTTAACACATAAAATACGTCGTTTGCAATTAAACATAAAACTTAGCAGGCATATCTTGGCATAATTCTTTTATGCCTAATCATTGCGGTCATTTACGTTTATTCTTAACAAGCAACCTATTTTGTAACCTAAAATTTTATTTTTTAGAAGCTTATATATTTTATAAAGTTTTAACTTTATTTCACTATTACTAACAGGAGTACTGATTGGTGGTATAGAAAATATTACTAAGAAAAACATTTTAGTCCTTCAATGCATTTCGTTTGATAGAAAGAGGATTAAAGTAAAGGCACTTTGGTGCGAACATATAAAAAATATATTGAATGTAAAATGAAAAAGTTGCTAACGTAAACCAAGGAAATAAAGCTTAAGTTTTTAATTTGCTGTTAAATTTTTTTTACATATTTTTATTATTATCAATTTATGGTACTACACATCGCCTATTAGCTTATTAGATTATTATAAATGAGCATATTTTACATGTATCAGCCAGAGTAGTATTGGAATAAAAGTCAATATTAATTTGTGTCTAAGTATTAATTTATTAATAACCTCCTACAGTCAATATGCCTCGCTCATCTCCCCTTTGTAAAATTAGAGGAAACCTACGGCGCATTGTCTGCTCAGGCAAATATTAAATACCAGGGGCCTAACAAACCTATTCCTCTCGAACAAAATTGTATTATTTTCGAAATGTTTTTTCATTTTTAAAACTCACCAATAAAGTAAAACTAGTCTGATTTTCGAGGGTTTAAACCCAGCTTACTCTATCAGACAGTTAATAATTTTGATACTTGGTAGCTTTCTACCGACAATGTTACAAGTCAGTTATATTTTGTTATAACTTTTCTGATACATTCTATCTTAAACCTTGAAAAGTTTTATTAGAACGAAAAGTCTAAACTTTTACAGTTTTTAATAATCAAATACAATTAAGCTTTTACCCTTTTATTAAGTTTTTTTAGATTTATGTTCTCACTTTGCCCATCCTGACACTTGCGTTTATATTTTTAACACTAATCACAAGGGTGAAGAAAAATATTTTTCTTTTAACCGTTGCTACTTAAACCCTTGAATAGTAGCTTACCAATTCCATAACTAAGAGGGAAGTTAAGAAGGGTAGCTATCAAGTAGTGACCAATGCATTTTTGTAACTGTCCATAATTATTCCATAATTATATTTGTGTTAAAGGTTTCCCTTCTTAAATTGTAAGGGAGCTTCTGTTACCATCTTTATCGTAAAACCCTTTTGCTTTCTTTTTTTCTTCTTTTGTTCGGAATAAGTTCTTTTTCGCCTAAGCACAGCTTTGGCTTAATTGTGTCTCTTCTCCACTCTCGTTCAAAGCTCTTACTTAATTTTACCTTTATTTTATCTATATTACTATCCTTAGCTCCTAAAGAGTTTAAAGATTACTATCTTCATAAAACCTTACACCTTTGGATGCGTAGCATTCCCTTTTTTTCCCCGTCTTCGTTTCAATCAATAAAGTAAAAAGACCATATTTAATTTTCCCACGAAGTTTGCTTTGGAAAAGTTGCAGCTAATTAATATGATAGTCAAAGTAGAGCAAATAATGGATTTATATTATCAGCTCGGCAGTGTCCACTTTTTTCAAAATATATTCAAAATTGAGAGTTCCAAGTTAATATAACTCTCAATTACTTAGCCTGGGAGAGCTTTACGGTTTAACAATTTCTAAGTTTCAAAAACTTTTCACCTATCAATTTTATCTCTTTTAAAAGTTATCAACGTTTAATAAAATTCAATATAAATATGATCTTTAATATGTTTAAAAATAAGAGGAAAGTTTGCCAACGCTCCTTTAAGTCTTCTTAAAGAATAATCAGACTTTAACACGCCTTCTAAGCTCTTTTTTTTAAAAGCTGTGTCTACGTCGCTCAGAGGTAAAAACAAATTTCGATAATGAAAATCCTTAAAAAAGAATAGATAAGGAAGTGCTTTTAACATACTACGTATGTACATCACTATAAATTTTCAAATAAGATTATTTTTAAAAAAGTATACAAAGTAGCTATAGCCTTTCTAGATGGTTAACTTTTAACCAAACTATTGTCTTAATTGTGTTTTTGCTTATATATTTCATTCGAATCCTGTTATGTTCACATTATACGGCAACAAAATATTAAGGCGTTTTTAAAACTTTTGGTTAATATTTATTATTATACTATTATTACACTCTCTGACTGTCAATGATGCCAGCTTAAAAAAACAAGCTTCAAACTTTTTTTTTAGTGTATTGCGTAAAAGTTTAGCTTTAAGTTTTATATGTAATAAGGTAAACTATTTTTAGTATTTGAAAATTACTTTATTTCTTCAGTTAAAAATTTCTTAATTTGTTTAAATTTATGTAATATAAATAACTTTGTGTTACATTCCAACTGATGTATTTAAACCTTTAGTAAAAAATATCTTTAAACGATATAAGTTTCTTTTTGATAAAAAAAAGTTGTACTTAGTTTGACTGCTTCATACTTTTTAAGTATAACAGGATTTCTTGTGGAATTATATCCATTAAAAAAAGAAAATTATTTCGAACTCTAGTTATAATTATACTTATTGTCGTTTGTATATTCTATGTTTACTGTTTAGTAAAACCAAATTCCAATTTAATCTTTACTTTAAAGAACGGGCAACTACGATAATATACTTTACTTTATAAAATAAACTTACTATATAAATATCTAAGAAGTATATCAAAAGGGTCAATAAGAAGTATCTTTAAGTTTAAAAGAAAGCTTATATTTAAATATTGCAACGATGACAAATTCTGTGGCTCCGATAATATATTTTTTTTATATACATCTACGCTTACACTAAATATATTCAAGCCACCATCAAAGCTTAGGGCAAACGGAGCAACGAAAGTATTGCAGTTATCATTTTATTTTTATTATAAACTTTTTCTCTCCAAAAAAACTTTTATTGATTTATTATTTTACCTATAAGTAATCGCCGAAGCGAATACCGTTACTAATATATATTTTTTAAATTTAAATCAACTTTCTAATGAGTAGAGACGATTAATTATTCTTGTAATTTTAAACCTAGTGCGTAGTCGCATCGATCCCGTTAATTCTTCAAGTAGTTTTTGATAAGAACTGGATCTGCAAATTATAATGCTTGCAGTAAAAATTTTTGGACTTTTTGAATTCTTTTATATATACTGTAACAACTATGAATAATTTATTTTTCTGAAAAGATTTTCTTTATTTTATTTAACGGAGGTCATAAAAGTTTTTTGTAGCTCTATCTTTTAACTTAATCTATTCTAATTATATAAACAATTTACTTTAAACGTAATCACTAAATTCTTCTTTGCAGCTTCATCTTAAACTTTGGTTTTTCTTAGAGTAAAGCAACTTTTGATTACTTTTATGCTCATAAGCCGATTATCCAGTCGTTCAGATTTAATCTTCATTCCATATAAATAGTCTTTATAATAAATCTAGTTTTTCTTTGGAAAAAAAAATTATACAAAATTATTGCTGTTCTCTTGTATACACTGTAAAAACTAATTAATATTTTTTTCTGTAGAAATTTTCTTTTTAACGGACTGCTTAACAAAATTTCTTAATCCCTTTTTTTCCCATTTATCCGTATCTGCGTAAAAACAGTAGTATATTATTTAAAAAGTATTGCAGATTTACTATATTTACTATACAAATTAGAGCTAGGGGTATTGCATTTTATATTATATGTTTATTTTAACTTTGATTTTATCAGAAGAGTAAAGCAACAAATTTTTATTTTTATACTTTTAAGCCAAAAGAGTAGTACAGATCTCATCTTCAATCTTATTAAGTAGTTTTAATAAGGACAGCTCTACATATAATTGCTTGCGGTAGAAACCTTAACAAGATTCTTTAGAATTTTTATACAATTTAACCTTTTTTAAAAAAAATTATTGTTCTGTAGTTTTTTTATCTTCATTTTTTTATTTATTAATTAAAACGCATTTCTCTTTTAGCAATTCCACTAAGGTTTTTTTGCAGCTTCATCTAAACTTTTTATAACAAATTAAAGTTGTCCTAATTTATAAATAGTAATTAGACTTTTTTTTATTTCCTTTTGGATTATTCTTCGAATACTCAGTAATAACGGTTTTAACATAAATCTTAAATTATTAAGTTTATTAACAGCTTTTATTCGGCCATTTACTTTTATACAATAATAAATATTTCTAAGCTTGGCCTTGTCCAGTTTTCTTTTAGTAATCCTGTTAACCCTAAGCAGATAAAATGTGAAGTTTATACAGAGGCTAAATTTTTTTAAAAAATTAAAAATTTGTAGGGGGTTTCTCCCACGGCCTTCTTTTTTACTTTTTGTTCGCAATTATATAAATTTTAGTTAAAAGAAATTTAAAACTCCCGATCTTAAATTAATTGCAAAAAAAACTAGATTTATAAAACTTTTTATAATAACTTAAACTTTTTTAATATATAAATTTATGTAAGTAAAGAGTTGGAGATGGAGAGAATTAATTTTCAAATTTTTTATTAAATTTTTTTAAACTATATGCAAATTTTATTAAAGTTATCTATAATATTAATAGTAAAATATTATTTTTTATTTTTTGTTCGCAAAATAGAACTACACATAAAAGCTTAATGCCTTCAAATAATAACTCTTTCAATATAGCGATTTTTTTGTAAGTCAAGAGTTGATGGAGAAAATTAAATTTTTAATTTTTTTTTGAAATTAAGTTATTAATAAGTAAATTTTTAAATGTTAAAACTCATCAAACGCTGGAACAAAAGAAAAGTAAAATTTGTAGGATTACTTAATAAAAAGAAATAATGGCGTCCAATTTTATTTAAAGAAAGAAAAAATTATTTTTCTTCTAGATTTTTTCTTTTTCTTTCATCAACTTGAACAAGGCAGTGGCCTCTTTTGTACGTGAAAACTCGATGCAGAAAGCTTGAATCTAAAGTTAATTTTTTTTAAAAAAAATTTATAAAATTGATAAAAAAAATTTACTGTAATGATTAAATTATTTTTAAAAGAAATATAATAAATAAAATTTACTTCAAGGATCAAATCGTCATTAAGATTGGCGTCATTTTTAATTAAAGAATTGAAAAAGTTACAACACTATAAACAAGAATATGGAATTTATAATAATAATAATAATAATAATAATAATAATAATAATAATAATAATAATAATAATAATAATAATAATAATAATAATGATAAACCAAACGAGCAAATCTGTTTTGCGCATTTTTATCTGAAATTTTCTTACAAGAAAAGATGCAGTTCGTAATGAAAATGCGAAGAAATTCAAAAGAAAATTTAGAAGAATTCGGATTTCTACAAAAAAATAAAAAAAAGTAAATTGTTAAAAAAAACTATAGTGAGTTATTATTATTTTTATTAATTAAGGTTTTATAGTAAATTGTTAAAAGTCTAAAAAAATTTATTTACTAGTTTAGAAGGTTTATAGTAAATTGTTTAAACTTTAATAAATTCGATTCTTAGTTTTACTAATTCAGATTCATAGTAAATTTTAAAAAATTTAATAATTTTAATTATTACTAATTAAGACGATTTATAATAAATTGTTATAACTTTAAATAAATTTGATTAGATTATTACTAATACATTATAATTATAGTAAATTATAAGGACTATCCTGTATTATTCAAGGAAATTATAGTAAATCGTTAAAAGTCTCTATTAATTTTTTACTAACAAAAAAATTATAGTAAATTATCAATACTTTGAATAAATCTATTCATTATTATTTAATTAAAATAATATATTAGAATGAAGTAGTTGTGTAAAATTTTATAATTAAATTTATTATAAACTTAAAAAAATTAAACTAAATATAAATAACCGAAAAATCTATAAAAAGATAAAAGTTTATAAATCTCGCTACAAACAAAAATAATTTCAAACAAAAAAAATTCAATTTTTTAATTTAATAAAAAATTTTAAATTCAAATTCAAATTCTAAAGAAATTTCTGTGTTAATTTTAATTAACATGTAATAAAATTGCTGTTAAAAGGTTGTCTATTACGCGGTTATTCTGCTGCTTATTGAAAGACAATCTACCAAATAATGCCATACGGGTTTATTCGGTAGAAGCTCATTTAAGCAATGAGAGCATTTTAATATATACTGAGGAAATAAGAGAACCGGGTATTTTTTACAAGTTTTTTCATGCCAATAATAATAAATGATGTCGAGTTACCGTTTCGGTATCAGAAAGAAGTAGCGCTAAAGCACGCGGACAATTTAAATAACATCAAACAATAATCTTCCAAGGTAGTAAAAAAAAACTAAAAATTGGAACTTTATAAACAACCGAATCACCATAGACAAGACACGTTTATAAAAAATGATTAGCAGGTTCCACGCAAAATATACTAGTGTAACTTAATAACCATCCAATAAATACTATAAATAAAATAATTTAATTTCTACCAAAAAACCTAAAAGCTACTAACTATAGTAAAATTTACCCGAGTGTTTTATTAGAGTCAAAAACTTTTAGTAGTAGTTCATAAGCAACTGAAGGATTATTTTCTATTAGTTGCGATAATTTTTCGGGAGGAATTCTGCTCAATAATAACAATAATAATAATAATCGTAATAATAATAACAATAATAAAATTTTTAATAATAGTATATAAAATAATAATATTTATAATAATACTAACTATATATATAATAAGGGGCAACGAGAGTTTCGGTACCCGTTTACACATCATTAATAATTTGTATAAAATTAATAATAATTGGCACCCGATTGCAAAAAGATATAATACCGATTGGCCAGTCCCCCAAAAATCAAACGCTTAGATGTGATTTGGCCTGAACAACTCATTATTTACTAAAAACCCACGACAAAACCAATAGGCGTATAATATTTTTACGCAACGCCCTTCATATTATTACTATTATTATACTTTATTTTATTTAAAATCTATAAGCTTTTTCTCAACTTTTATAAGTTTTTTTAAAAAAATATAAAAAAAACTGGTTCTGTATAAATCCAGCTGGAAGTTTATTAAGATATTCTTTTACTTCCTATAAAAAATATTAAAATAAATAAGAACAAAAGTAAAATACAAAAAGTTAATATTTATTTAAAATTTAACAGTTTATTAATAATTATCATGATTATAAGTAAAAAAATTCTTAAGGTCTCTAAATAAATATATTATTTATAAATTAATAAAAAATTAAAAATAATAATTATAAAAAGTAGAATAAAATTATAAAACGATTATAAATTTTATATAATTACAAGAAAATAATAATAATAGATAAAACCATAACAAACTTTATAAACAAATTATGATATTTATATTAATATAGAAAAGTTTATGAAACGAATAATAATTAAAATAATAATATAAAAAAGTTTTATAAGACGAATAATATAATATTAATGTTTATATAAAAAAGTAAAGAAAATAATAATAATTGATATAATAAAAAATATAAAAAGCGATATTTAAAATAATAATATTCATATAAAAATGTTGAAATAAATACGAATAATAATAATAACATAAAAAAGTTTTATAGTACGAATCATTGTAACAATAATAATAGTTTAAGTAAGTTTTATCATATAATAATAATCAAAAGGATAATATAAAAAAAAGTATTCTAATACGAATAATAATTATAATTTTAATAATAATAAAAAATAAGTTTATAATAGAATAATAGAAATTAAAATAATAATATAAAAAAGTTTTATCATCGAATTATGAAAATTAAAGTTTTATAATAACCAATAAAAGTTTTATAAAAAAATTAATAATAATAATAAATATAATATAAAGTTTTTATATAAAAAATAATAACTTGTAAAATTGTAATATAAAAAAAATTTATAATACGAATAATAATAATAAAAATAATAAAATATAATAGAAAAGTTTTATATTACGAATTATTGTGATTACAAATAACACAATAACAATAAAATAAAAATTTATTACAGAGTGAAAATTTAGATAATAATATTATTAAAAAGTTAATAATACGAATAATAGATTATAATAAATACAATAATTAAATACAATAATTATATTAACAAGTTCTAAAAATAAAATAATAATAATATAAAAAGTTTCATAAAACGAATAATAATAAGAAATATTTTATGATACTAGTAATAATAGTGAAAATTATAATAATAAAAAAATAATAAAAGTTTTTTTATGATAATAAAAGTGATAAGATGCTTTACTTTCTGCTCTTTAAGAGTTAACGTTCGGGAAAGCGAAGTTCTAAAAAGTTCGGGATCTGCACAAAATAATAATAATAAATTTATTATAAATATAAATATTTTATATATAATATTTTTACCGTAAACTTTTTTACATTAATAATAAATATTTACTTATTGTTATTAATAAATATAAATTTATAATAATATTTTCTTTATATATTTTATTATTATTTTAAAAGTTTATTATATTTAATATTTTTAGTATATAGTATAAAATGTTTAGAAATAAAATTTAATTATTACTATCAAAAAAAATATATATATATTTACTTAAAATTATTGTTTCTATATAAAATTTATATTTATAATAATCTTAAAAGATAGTATATTCACTTATTATGTTTAAATAAAATATATAATAATTATTATTAATAAAATATTGAAATAATATGATTATTTTATATATTTACTTAATATTGTTCTATAAAATTAATTATTAATATTTTTTATAAATTTTTACTTATTATCGTTAATAATAATAATTACATTTACTTATAATTATTAAAAATTAGTTATAATATTATTCATTTTTTTAAATATTAGTATTGAAAAAATTATTAAATAATTAATATTATTTTTATATATATTTACTTATTATTATCATTTCTAAATATAATTTTTACTTATTACTATCAATAAAAATAATCAAAAAAATGTTTTTATATAATATTATCATATATATACTTTACTTATTATTGTTATTATTTCTATATATTTTTACTAATGATTAATATTTTATATTATAATATAATCCTCTTATTATTATTATTATTAATAAAAAAATTAAAAAAAATTATTTTAAAATTGATATTATTATTATTCATAAATATTTACTTATAATTATTTTTATTTCTATATAAAATTTTTACTGTTTGGCATAAGAAAAAATTATTTTAATATATTATTATTTTTTTATATATTTTCTTCTTCTTCTTCTTCTTCTTATTATTATTTTAATATAAAATTTTCCCTATTAATAATATAATTTAGGTGTTATTAATAAAATTATTTCTAATAATAGTATTATCAAAATTTCATAATAATAAAACTTGGAAAAAAAATTTTTTTCTCCACAAAAAATTTATAAAAAAAGTTTTTCTATTTTCTTTTATATAGAAAATCTTTAAAATATTTTTTTATAATTTTTTTTAATATAAAAACTTTTTTTGTTTAATTTTTTATATATAAAAAGTTTTTTATTTTCCATTATAAAATAAAACTTTAACAAAAAATTTGATTTTTTCTACAGTAAAATTTTTTTTTTTACTTTTTTTTTTAATGAATTTTTTTTATATTTTTTCTATTATTAAAAATTTTTTCTACACTTTCTCTCTTTATAAAACAGTTCTTCTATTTTATTTCTTTGATAATTTTTTTATAATTTTTATTATAAAACTGTTTTATACGTTCTTTTATGTAATAAAAAAGTTTTTCTATT
This sequence comes from Zophobas morio, assembly GCF_036711695.1. NCBI lineage: Eukaryota > Metazoa > Arthropoda > Insecta > Coleoptera > Tenebrionidae > Zophobas > Zophobas morio. The sequence continues at coordinate 10,367 of NW_026972182.1, read as the reverse complement.
CTATTTTATAAAACTTTTAATAAATTTTTTTAGATTTTTTTCTATAATAAAACTATTTTCACACGTTTTTCACATTAGAAAAAAGTTTTTCTACTTTCTTTCACAAAAAAAAACTTTTTTATAAATTTTAATATAATTATTATAAAAAAAGATTTTTTCCAATAAAAAAAAAAGGAAAACCCGGCTGAACACTGGAAATTTCCTCGTGGCTTAACGCTCCCTTTTATAAATTTTAAATAAAAAAATAAGAGTTTTTAAAATAAATTATAAATAAAATAAAATAGAGAGTAAAAGTTTTTATAATAAAAAAAAATATAAAAAAAGTTTTAAAAAATAAATATACTATTAAAGTTTTTGTAAATAATAAAATATTACAAAATAATATAAAGAAAAAAACTTAAAATTTTTTTATGATAATATATATATATATAAAGGTTTTTATAATAAATATATAATAAAATATTATAATAATAATATAGAGAAATCCTAAAAGTTCTTCTAATAAACATATATATAAATAGTTTTATAGGATAATATAAAAAATAAAAGTTTTTATAAAAAATATATAATAAAAAATTATAAAAAAAAAACTCAAGTTTTTATAATAAAAAAATTGAATATATAAAGTTTAATAAAAAAAAATATATAATGAATATAAAAGTTTTTATACCAAAATAGAAATAAAATAGAATAGAAAGTAAAAGCTATAAAAAGTTTTTATAATAAAAAAAAGAATAAAAAGTTTTATAAAATAATAAAAGAAAAAAGTTTTTAATAGTATATAATGGAGATTTTATAAAAATATTATAAAGAAAAAAAAATTCTAAAGTTTTATAATAATAAAAATATAAAAAATTAAAGGTTTTATAAAAAATATAAAAAAAATATTAAGAATTTTTTTTTAAAGTATTTATAATAAAAAATTAATTTTTAAAAAGTTTTATAAAATATTACAAAGAATGAAAGTTTTTAAAAAAAATATGTAATAAAATAATATAAAAAAATGATATTAAAAAAATATATATAAAATAAGTTCAGAAAATAATATAGAAAATAAAAGTTTTTATGAAAATATAATAAAATATTATAAAAAAATATTATAAAATATTCTCAAGTATTTATAATAAAACGTATAGAAAAATAAGTTTTATATAAAAATAAAAAGAATAAAAGTTTTGATAAGAAGTGTGCAACAAAATATTATAAAGTATTATAAAGAAAAAAACTAAAAGATTTTTTTATAATAAAAAAAAATACAAAAAATAAAAGTTTTATACAATATATATAATGATATATACTAACATTAACATAAAAAGTAACATTAATATAAAAAGTAAAGCTTTCGGAGTTTTCTTAAATAATATAAAAAGTATATTAAAAGTTTAATAAATTAATCAAAAAATAATAATAAAAAAGTTTCTATAATAAAAATATTATTAAAAAAATTCTAAAAGTTCACATAATCAAAAATAATAAGAGTAAAAGTTTACTTACCATGAAAATATATTATAACATTAATTGATTATAAAAGTAATAAAAGTTTCTATAACAAATAAAAACAAATAATGGGGAGTGTAAAGAAAATAAAAGTTTATATTATATAAAGGGAAATATTAATAAATATTATAATTAATAAGTTTTATAATAAAAGTTTATATATAGAAAAGTGAATCATAACCATTATAAATAAATATAATGATATAAAAAAAATAAAAGTCTATAGTACATAAAAGTAATTATTATTAATTATTATTATAAACAAAGTAAAAGTTAAATAATAGGAGAGTAAATAATAAGAATTGTCTTAAAAAATAAAACTTTATATAACAAATATAAATAATTATTGAAAAGTATATCAATAATAAAAGTTTATAATATTTGAAAGTATAAATAATACAAAAGTAAATAGTAATAATATTTTATATATAAAAGTTTAATATTAAAGTATTCAATATTAATTAGTAATAATAATAATTGTGATTATATAAATAATAAAAGTTTAAATATATAAAAGTAAATATTAATAAATATACTAAATAATAATAATTTGGATTATATTAAGGTAAATAGTAAAAAGTAAATAAATAAATTATAAATAATAATTATTACAGTAAAAGGAGTATAAGTTTAGTAAATAATAATAATTATTAATAAAATAATAAAAGTTTAGAGAATATAAAAGTAGTTAATAATAATAATTATTATATATTGAAGTAAATAATATTAATAAATATTATAATTAATAATAATATATATATTTGAAGTAATAACAATAATTTATATAATATTAAGTAAATAATAAGAATTTCTTAAATTATAAATATAATAAACAAAAATTTTCATCTTTTTTAATATGAAAAGAAAAATTAAAATTTTAAATATTAAATATAAAAAAAATATTCATAATAAAGTTTCTAATAATAATAAAATATTCGTAAGTTATAATCAAAACATTAAAGATTCTTTAAAAATAATAATAAATTTTCTTAAAATTGATAATAAATAAAAGTTTTCACATTTTTATTATCATAAAAAGTAAATAAAATATTTATAAGTAAATAATAATAATAAAGTTTTTAATAATAAAAGAGAAATAAAATATATTATATTATTTTATATAATAAACAATAAAAGTTTTTTTAAATAATAAAAGAAAAATAAAAAAGGCTTTTAATATTCCAAATAATAAACACTTCAGGATTATTGTAAAATAGTAATAATAACAAAAGTTTATGAATAAAATAAACTTCATCACAATTATATATAAAAATAATAATAAATTTATAAATGGTAAAAGTTATTAGTATATAAACTTTATTAAGAAAATAGTATATAATATAATATATTATAAATAATAAAAGATGATAAATAATTTTTTTTAATACATAAAAAAAGTCAGAAAATGAATAATGATTTAATTTCTTCTGATAAAAAAATTATTATAATAATAATTATTATATAACAACCTATATTTTTCTATAGAAAAAATTTTTAATATAATAATAAAAGGTAATAAGAAAAAAGTTGTATCTTCCTTATACAAAAGAAAACTTTTATAATAATAATAGTAACACGAACAGTAAATTATATACTAAATAGTAAATAATCATAAAAAGTATATTTTTTTATTACAAATATTTATTTTGATATAAATAAATTACAAGTTGTATAATAATAATAAAAATAATAATAACAATAAAAAGTTATGCTTTTGTAAAGTAAAATAAAAAAATTATATCAAAAAGTAAAAAGTTATAAACTGAAGAAAAAATAATATTAAGTTATTTTTTTGTTCTAAACCAAAACTTTTATAATAGTAACAATAAACCATAAGAAAAAAAGTATTATTTTTTAGTACAATTCAAAAAATATTGTATAAACTTATAAAAAAAAACTTTTACAATAAAATTATAATTTATTATTGTCTTTATTAAAATATTCATAATAATAATAATAACGAAAATATATTATAAACTTGATAATAATAATTAAAGTAATGAGTAAAAATAGTTTTTTAATATATATTAAACTTTTTAAAATATTCATAATAATAATAAAAAAAGTTTGCTTTTAGTAAAATAAATATTTTTATAATATATTTTTAACTAAGCATAAAATTTATAATAATAATAATAACAAAAATATATTTTAAATTTTAATAATAAGTAATAAAAATAAAAGTATATTATTTTTATATACAGTAAAAAAATTACTATAATATAAACTTTACTTGATATAATTATAATAAAATAATTTTATTTTATTTTACGAAATTTTTTTAATAAAAATAATAAGAAATTTTTGTTTTTCATTAATATATTATCTTGCTTTAAACATTTATAATAATAATAATAACGAACTCCTCCAAGATTGCATTTCCGATCACTTTTAGTATTCGAAAGTTCGCTTTTTAAAAAAAATTAAAAGTTAAAAGTAATAAGTAAAGTTATTAATAATAATAATAACAATAATAATAAAAAATATAATAATAATTTGCCGAGAAAATAAGAATTTTACAAAACTTTACTAATTGTAATTATTATTCAATAATAAATAAAATATAAAAAATAACTACTATTTATTTATTATAACAATAAAATAATATTTTCATATTTATTTATAATATACAAAAATTTACTTTATTATAAATATTTATATTAATAAATAATTTTTCTATAATACTTTTTTTATATATATAAATATCAAAAGTTTTAACTACTTGTTTATAAATATTGAAAAATTATTACTTTTTATATAAAAAATTAAAAGATATAATATTTTCTTATAAAAAATACCAATAAATATTGTATTTTTTTACAACTTTTTATATATAATTTGTAATTTTTTTATACTTGAATTTACTTTATATTAATTTAAATTAATCATAATTTTATTTACATATCAAAAATTTGCTACAACAAATTTATATTATTTTTATTTCTTATTGAATATTTTATTACATCTATAAATTTTATTTTTGCCCTTACTTTTAATAAATTTTCATAACAATAAATCACTTACTACTTATAACCTTTTTTATTGGAGATTATTAAATATTGCGCACTTTTTTAATGCTATATTCCTTCCTTAAAAAAATTGAACGAACACCACGTGTTTCTCGTTCGTGATTATTCCAAAAACAATGGACTTAAGTCACCGGCAAACCATGTGGGACGGCCTTTTGCTTGGATGTTAGTTATATCAACATTTGTTTATTGTTTAAGCTCGTCCAATAAAAAACGTGAGAAAAATTGATTGGCTAAAATGCCCTCACCAATGAAAAGCAAGAAAATAGTAGTTTCCTTTATTGTTTTAGATAGATTAATACTTTTTTTTTAATTTTGTTACATTTTATTTCGTTTTAAACTATTTATTTATTTATTTTATTCACAAATTCAGCAAACCTTTTTTTTTATTTTGTTTTACAGAAAAATTAAAGAAAAACAAAATTTTGATTATTATTTAATTTCTCGTTATAAATCTTTTATAAATCAATAATAATTCAAATTTTAATTTAATATAGAAGTTAAAAAACATAAATATTATGAAACTACAAAAAAAGGTGTGCGGTTCAACTTTTTATATACTATAAATCTTGCAAAAGAGGGGTGTCACAAATTTATAAATTAGAAAATTGTTAGAAAAGTATATAAACTATGTAAAATAAAAAAGGTTACTTAAACTTTTTATAAATAATAAAAATATTTAATAAACTTTACAAACTAACAAAATTAATTAATGCAAAAAGAAAAACAAATTAAATTTATTTTTAATTAGAACAAATCAATTATAGAATATTCAACTCGAACAAAAATTCCATGAAAAAGTAAAAAGGAAAAAAAAACCACAAAAATATTTAAAAGTATATAAAATTTATTTTAATAAAAAATTAATTTTTAAAATAAATTGATGCGATCAATTATAATATAATCAACACAAACAAAAATTTTTATAAATAAACTAAAGTTTTAATGAAAATTCAAAAAAAAAATTTATGAAATTTATAAATTACAAAAAAATTATAAAAAAGTTATTAAATAGAATAATCGGATATAATTTATTAAAGCAAATTAATTATAAAATAATCAACACAAAGAAAAGTATTTAAAAAAACAAAAAAGTTTTAATAAAACTACATAAAATATTAAAAAGTATATGAAGTTTATAAGTATTAGAAATTTATTATAAAAAAGTTAATATAAATTAAATTATTGCAATATATTATAAAAAATTTTAATAAATTTATATAAAAGATTAAAAAAGTATTTAAATGTATAACTTAAAAAAAAACAATAAAAAAAATATTATGAAAATTAGAATTAAGAAAATTAATTATAAAATAAACCACAAAAATATTATTAAAAACTAAAAAGTTTTAAAAGATTTAAGTATTTTTTAAAAATTGGATTGTACATAATAAAAAAGTAATTTAAAATTAATAAAATATATAAAAAATTACAAATTAATTAATAAAAAGTTGAAAGAAATTGAATTTCTTACACAGGTAAAAGTATTTTAGATTAAATTAAAGCAAATAATTTAAAAAATTGTTCAACAAGAACAAAATTTTATGATAAAATTATAAAAATTTTAAAAAACCTTGTTTTCCCCAAAATTATATTTTCTTTAACGTAATTATTTAAATCTTCAGAATCTTTAAAGTATAATTCATATAATCTCTAGAAAAAATATCTGCATAAGTAAAATTAATTGATCTTATCTTTTCTTGTAAAGAGATATAGTTATAGTACATTATTTTTATAAAAAGTAAGCATTCTATATATTTAATAAAATAATGTAAAAAAATTTATTTTCAACCAAAAAGATTTTGTAAATAACAAAAGTATATTTAACGAGAATATATAAAAAGTTTAATTTTTATAGATTAATTGAATATGCATATAAAATTGAACTAAATAGTTAAAGAATTAAAAGAAAGTTAAAAAAATTATTTCAAAAAAATACATTAAAATAAAAAAAAAATTAATAACCAGAAAATATTCTGCAATATCAAGATTTCTTTATATAATAAAAATTTATACTTAAAAGTTAAGGTTAAAAGTTAAGGTTTTGTTAATAATTTTGATTAAAAAATATTTTCAGTACAACAAAAATTATAGTGATAATATATATTTTATACTTTTCTAGCGGAACAAAAGTTGGTCAACTCCTTAATTAAATCAGCAGAAGGACGCGAATAGAAAGTAATTCAGAAATTATTTTATTATTATCATTATTATTAGTGGTAGCTGTTGTAGTTGTATTGTTATTGATATTATTAATAGTATCAATATTAGATGAGTTTGCATCATTGTTGTTATTGTTATTATTATTTAGACTGTCAGAAATAGTAGTAACAGTTTCTAAATAGTTTAAAACTTGAGAGGGAGAATAATTTAAAAAGTGTTTCAAACTCGAATCAAGAAAAAAAAGAATAAATAATTTTTCAATGTCTATTGAAAATTAAAAACAGTCAATTGTATTTTTTAAAGATTTTAAAAATTAAAAAATTAAATAACTTGATTTCGACTGTTGATAAAGTTGAAGAATCACATATAAAAAGGGATGTTGCTTTATATTAGATATATCATATAAATAATAAAGTATAAGCAAAGCGCATAAACGGGACAATATTGAAAGAGAAAACTCTTTATTTTCATCAAGAAGGTAGCTCTATAAGAAAAAAATATATTATTTAAACTAATAAAAAGGAGGTAAAAAATTTGTAAGACACCAAAGTTAAGGATAAATCCAGTAAAGTATTATTATTAAATTTCTTTTTAAATTCATTGACTAAATTTTTAAACTTTCCTCCTTCGTTAGAAATTAAAAAGTTGGTTATAAATTTGTTTAGAGACATTTTTTTAGTAGAAAATAAATATATTCATAGAGAGAGGGCATGAAACTTGTAGAACTGCAAGTTAATGAAACGGTATATGAAGTTCTTCTGAAGCGTAGAAGCGAATTGCATGCACTAATACGCTGCGGCGATAAAAGTATGAAGTAAAATTCCCGTCGTTTAGTAGTAACTAAAAACTTTTTTAATACATGAGTTTTATGTAAACTGTGTTTGATTAGAAAATAAAAGGTTTAAATGGAAAGAAGAAAATTATTATTTTCAAAGTAAGTGTTATTTATATAATTAAAAAGAATGTCAAGTAAATAAGTTTAGAATTATAAAAGAAAACTACTAAGCATTTTCTTAGTAAAAGTTATTTTTATGGTTAAAAAGAATAATAAGGAAAAAAATTTGTATGTAAAACAAAATAAGTTAATTATTATTTTCAATGTATAAGTTATTTTTATGAATAGAAGTATTAAGTAAAAAGTTTAGCAAGTAAAAAGGAAAGTTGATTATTCTTATCATTGTAAATTATTTTTAAAAATAGAAAGGAGTAAAAAGTTTAGCATGTAAAAAAGAAAATTAATATTTATTTATTAATGAAAAGCTATTTTTATAAGTAGAGAAAGAATATTTAGTAAAAAGTTTAGTATGCTTATAGGGGAATTAACTATTAATTCAAGTCATACAAAAGTTAATTTATGGTTAAAAAGAGTAATAGGTGGAATGTTAATACTAAAGTTTTAGTATAATAATAAAGAGTATTTACAGCAAATTAATTTTTTTTTTCCAAATAGTAAAGTTGTTGCACTTTTAACTTTTATTTAATAATAAAAAGTATGCAGCGCTCCCTTAACTATTTCCTAGTTTTCGTAGTGAAATAAGCTGATAATGATCTATTTAAATTTCTTAATGCTCTATGCCACTAAATTATTTCTGGAGAAATTCAGTAGTTATTGAAGTTGTTTTGATGAAACTGTTTAGTAATAAACTTTTAAAAACCATTTACGGCTGGTTATTAAAAGTGGCTAGAGAGAATTTAGAATTCTTTAAAGCCATATAAATAATAATTTTTGACTTGACAAAAATTATTGACTAAAAAAAAACATTTTCGTTTTATAAAGTATAAAAACCTAACAATAATTTTTTGTAATATACAAAAAATAATATAAATACGCCTTTAAAAAGTCATATAAGGTATTTAAAAAAAATGTTTAATACTTGCGTAAGCAAAGACCAAATAGATTTTTTTAATAATAATATAAACAGTATTTCTTTTCATAAACTATATAATAAGCAATATAAATAGGCTATTACTGAATGTTGAAAGCAATTTTTTTTCTAACTATAGAAAGCATGTAAGGTCATAATAATGTTACTGAACTTAAATTAAAACAAAAAAAGGATAACTTTTCTTAGAAGGTTTTTAATAAGTAATTTTATAAATCCTAGTAATAGGTAATATTAATAAGCTATTACTGAATCGAAAAAACAATACTAAAAAATTTTTTTAAAAAAATTTATATAATTTTTCAACTGTTTACAATATTTCTTTATTTCTAGTTTTATGTAACAAACTACAATTCTAAGATTATAGTGTTTCTGTTAAATATTAATGATATCTTCATCTTTATATTAATATTATTTTAAAAATAAAACAAACGGGAATTAGTATAGCTGCAAGTAAAATAAAAAGTTTTGTTAAAAGTAAATCAGTTTTCTCTTTAGGTTCAAAGCTGAACTGTAACTTGCACGTGCTGACTTTAATACAATTACAATAAGGTAAAAAAAAAACTTTTTACCAGATAAAAAGATATTTATTTATAAAAACTTTTACAGTACAATGAAAAGTTATGCTTAACTTGAAGGCAGCCTTGTGCCTAGCGAGCTCAAGAAAACTTTTTTTCCCCTTCTTTACTTTAAAATTAAAAACGTTTTCATTAATAAAATTAATAATTTTTTTTTTTTAAAAAAAAGTTTTTTTTAATTCAATTAGAACCTTATCATGTGAAAGCCACTGCAAATTTAATTCTCTTGTAAATTCTCAATTACTTGAAGATGTCTATAAGCTTTTTAATTTCAAACTTATTTCTTTTTCTTTTGCTTATGGCTCAGGAATTTTTAAACAACTCAGTAACTTTAACAAGGAATTTATTTAGTAATAAAACTAAAATTTTAAAGTAATATCCCTTTAATTTTAATTAGGATAATATGATTGATCTCATTTTTGTAGTAAAGGATTCTTTATCTTTCCACGAAGATAATCTTAAGAGAAATTCCGAGTATTCTTTAAAAATTTATATTTTAAACTTTTCATTTATGTTTTTAGAGCTGATTACATTTTTGTTCAGAATCTATTATATAAATTTCTAAGAATAAATTATTTTTTATATACTTCAAGTCATTATTCTTTAATAATGAGAGCAGCTGGCCCAAAAAATATTGCAAATTTTCAAAAAAATTATGGAGCTTCTATTTTTTATAACACACTTGTTAGAATGAAGGACAAAGTTATTTATTTTTTGAGCTTTTTATTACTTTTTTACCTGATTGAAAGATTTGTTATTTTTATTATTTAATTTAAACTACTTTTTGTTTATTTAATTAATATTTAAAAGAAAATTTATTTTTACCTATTTTTTAAACTTAAAAACTATTTTTTTAATTATTTATTGTTCTGTTTTTTAATTTAGAATTAGTTTATCAAACAATTTATGTCTTTTTAATTTCTCCATATAATATTAAAACTTTATTTTACGTTTTTATTTAAATTTTATCTTTTTTATATATTAAAAAATTGTTGTACGTTTTATATATATTTTTTATGTAATATAAACCTTTTTTATGCGATATAATGTTATATAATAATAATTTCAATGTTCTATTTTTTTATATAATAAATTTATTTATAAATGTTTTATCTTATGATAAACTTTTTTATGCGTTTTTTATATTTTTATATAATAATAAACTTTTTTTATAGGGTAAATAATTTATTTATTTGTTATTATAAATTAAACTTTTT